>NC_134403.1:235981374-236026374 GCF_038048845.1 Mixophyes fleayi
CTTAAGAGTGGCTGTGTTAGGAAGAGAAATTGTAGTTACCTTGGCTAACATTGCAACAGCAACATCCACACGTGGAAACGTCTCCCAATTAGCAAGAACTTCAGGAGGAAAAGGATAACACGAGATACTTGGAACTTCCTAACTGGGGAAGTCCAAGGCTCTGACAACAAGTCTTCCAATTGGGAAGAAGCCGGGAAATAGATTTATTTTCCGGTGTGCAAAAAGAGAAGCCTCTGCAGTGTCAGGAACCTCTTCCTCAGAAAAATCAAGTACCTGACGCACAGCTTGAATTAATTCCACACACTCTGACGATCAGAATGAACCCCCTCCATCATCAAAGGAACCTCCATATCAAAATCCACCGCTAATCATCCCTCCTCCTGGGAACAACAGTCAGAATCTGACTCATTTCCCTGAAGATGTGGCGCCACCCTCTTAGGCTTACGTGAGGAATACGGTGCAGCAGAATGCAACATCCTCTCTAAGGAGGAAGAAACCGAAACCAAACCCTGTACAGAGGATGCAAGTCACTGTACCCAAGCTGGTTCGACAGACTCCCCCACGGTAGAAGCAGTCAAACCCTGACTTAGCGAACTAGAACGCATGTCATTTGCTACAGAGGAAGCGGAGTCAGAAGATGGTGCAGTCACAGCCTGTGACCACACCAACTGAGCAAGCTCAGCCACCGTATTGGAGAGAGACCGAGCCCAGGCAGGTTCTGCGTATCTGAACAAGCAGCTGCTGTTTCACACGGTATGCTGACTGAGGGCCGACAGGCTGCGCACAGAGACTGCGCGCCTGACTGACCAGATGGTAACTTAACGTGACAGACAGCACAGGTGAAACTCAACATAGAAGTAACACCAGCCCTACCACGCATGGATTTTCCCCTGACATGTTAACAGATGGGACAAAACAGACACATCACAGTGTAATAAACAGTGCAACAAAACACAATATAAAGAACAAGCAGCAAACAAAACTGTACAGAAAGTGAGCCTGCAATACAGCCAATAAAGTCCCACAAAGTAAAAATGGGATTTTTATACTTACGTAAAATCCGTTTCTCTTAATCCGTTGGGGGACACTGGGACCTTGGGGTATAGAGTAGGGCAGGCGAATGCTGGCACTTTAACTTTTAGTTAACTGAAACTATGGCTCCACCCCCTCTATACCCCACCTCATGCTAGAGGCCAGTCTATGTTTAACCAAGCCCGCAGAAAGGGAGATAGAGAGAACCAAAGAAAAGAGAATAAATTTAACACACACATTCTCTTAACAATCAAACAACATGTCAAAGAGAAGGAAAAACCAGAGCGTTAAGGGTGGGCGCCCGGTGTCCCCCAACGGATTAAGAGAAACGGATTTTACGTAAGTATAAAAATCCCATTTTCTCTCACATCCCTTGGGGGACACCGGGACCTTGGGGACATCCCAAAGCTGTCTCACGGGAGGGAACGCTCAGAAGAAACGGCCCGAAGCACCTTTCTCCCAAAACTTGCATCCCTAGAGGCAAACACATTAAATCTGTAAAACTTTGTGAAAGTGTGTACAGAAAACAACGTGGCCGCTTTACACAATTGTTCACTGGAGGCACCATGGCGCGCCGCCCAGGAAGCACTTACAGATCTTGTAGAATGCGCCTGTAGATTATCAGCCGTAATCCACCTAGCAATGGTCACCTTAGAAGCTGGCCAGCCTCTTTTGTGAGCATCGTAAAGAAAAAAAAGTTTAACGAAACTTCTGCGATCTTTTAACATAAATTCTCAAGGCACGAACCACATCAAGATAACGAATAGAGTCATCGTTATCAGAAGATGAGGAATCAGTTAGAGCCGGAATGACAATATCCTGATTCAGATGAAACTTAGAGACAACCTTTGGAAGGAAGGATGGCTTAGTTTGAAGAACTGCCATATCCTCATGAAAAACTAGCAGAGGAGGCTTACAAGACAAAGCTGCAAGCTCTGAAACTCTGCGTGCCGTTGAAATGGCTAAAAGAAAAAACGTTTTCAAAGTAAAAAATTTAAAATCTACTGAATTCAAAGGCTCAAATGGAGGATGCTGTAAAGCCCTCCACACCAAATTCAAATCCCATGGTGGAACCGGAGGAATATAAGGAGGTTGAACATGAAGAACATCCTGAATGAAAGTCTGCACATCAGGTATAACAGCAAGTTTTTTTTCTGAAAGAAAATTGAAAGAGCTGACACCTGACCCTTAAGAGAACTAAGACGCAAACCTGCATCCAAGCCGTCCTGCAAGAACCTCAGTAACCTGGCCAGACGAAAACAAGATGTAGGATACCCCTTCTTTTCGCACCAACCAATATATGTCCTCCAAACTCGATGATATATTTTGGCTGAAGCCGGCTTTCGAGCTCGAAGCATGGTCTGAACCACCTGCCTCGAAAATCCCTTAGCTCTTAAGATACTGGCTTCAACAGCACACCGTTAAAGCAAGACGATGCAAACCCTGATGACAAAAGGGACCCTGGGTTAGAAGATCTGGGCGAATTGGCAACCGCCACGACCGACCTCCTGCCATGAAGAGCACGTCGGTGTACCAAGCTCTGCACGGCCAATCCGGCGCTACTAGAAGCACTGGAACACGCTCTCTCTTCACCTTTTGCAGTACTCGAGGAAGCATGGCTATCGGAGGAAAAAGGTACACTAAGCGGTACTTCCAAGGGACGGACATAGCGTCTACCGCGACTGCCCCGGGATCTCTCGCACGGGAACAGTAGCAGAGAACCTTGTGATTCAACCGAGATGTCATCATGTCGACATCCGGTTGACCCCATTTCATCACCAACTGTTGAAACACCTCCGGATGGAGAGACCATTCCCCTGGATGTAAAATCTGCCGACTTAGGAAGTCTGCTTCCCAATTTTCTATTCCGGGAATGAATACGGCCATGATTGCCGAAACGTTAACTTCTGCCCACAGAAATATCCTGTGAGTCTCCCTCATGGCCAGAGGACTCCTGGTGCCACCCTGATGATTTAGATATGCCACTGTTGTGACATTGTCCGATTGTATCTTCACTGGCTTTCCCTGCAGCAAATGTTGCGCACTTTTTAGAGCGTGAAACACTGCGCGCAGTTCCAAGACCTTTATTGGAAGCTTGGACTCCTTTTGAGTACAAAGCCCCTGAAACTGAGCCTGAAGACATACAGCCCCCCAACCCCGAAGGCTGGCGTCTGTTGTAAATAGAATCCAATTCCAAATGGAGAACAAGCGGCCCCTGGAGAGATTCTGGACTGTGTAGCCACCAGATCAGCGACTGGCGTGTCTGCGGAGACAGGCGAAACACCTGACTCGCCAGATTTCGATGAGATTTGTTCCATTGTGACAGAAGTTCCAACTGAAACTGCCGTGCATGAAACTGAGCAAACTGGATCGCTTTGAATGACGATACCATCTTGCCCAGAAGCCTCATCGCAAAATGAATGGAGGGCCTCCTTGCCATCAACAGGGATTTCACCATCCCCTGTAAGGCTAAAATCTTGTCCTGAGGAAAAAATACCCGTCTCAGACGGGTATCGAATAGAAGACCCAAAAACACCATCCGCTGTGATGGGATTAACTTGGATTTCTTGAAGTTGATAATCCAACCGTGCGACTCCAGGGTTTGGATTGCTACCTGAATGTGTAACAGAAGCTTCTGCGAAGAATCTGCCTTTAGAAGCAGATCGTCCAGGTAGGGGATTATTGTAATCCCCTTGGCCCTTAGCAAAGCAGCCATCACCGCCATAATCTTGGTAAAGATTTATGGAGCTGTGGCGAGACAGAATGGAAGAGCCTGAAACTGGAAGTGCTCTGACTGAACCGCAAACCTCAGCAGAGACTGATGACCCCTCCAAATGGGCACATGGAGATATGCATCCTTGATGTCTAGAGCCACCATAAATTCTCCCTGTTCCATGCCGAGAATTACCGAGCGTAAAGATTCCCTTTTGAAGCTGGGCACTCTTATCTGAGTGTTCAAAGCCTTTAAATTGAGAATCGGTCTGAAGGAGCCGTTGAGTTTTGTCACAAGAAAAAGATTGGAATAAAACCCCAAACCTCTTTGAGAATGAGGAACCGGAATAATGACTCCGGCAGACAGAAGGGATTGAATCGCCTCTGTTAACGCCACCCGTTTTTTTGGACATGATGGAAGACCCGTGGTGAAAAACCGTCTGGGAGGGCAGAGGGAGAGCAGATCGATCTTGTTACCGTGGCTCACCACTCCCCGAATCTAGACATCGGTAGTGGAATGACACCACCGATCCCTGAAGCGCAGGAGACGGGCTCCCACCACTGACGACAATGGAGGAACAAAATCCCTGTCATGCAGACTGTTTGTCTGCTGGCCTAGCAGCTGGACGACGCCCCGACCAGGCCTGACGTCCCCGCTGCAAAGCACCTCTAGGGGTGGATGTCTGACCTCTGGAGGATTGTCCTGAGGAATACTGTCCTCTAGACCTACCTGCGGAACGAAAGGCCCGAAATCTAGACATCCTCTGCTTGGGAACACTGACCGGGAGGAAAGTGCTCTTACCTCCTGATGCCTGACTAATAAAGGAATCCAGCTCAGGACCAAAAAGAACATCTCCTGAAAAGGGAACGGACTGCAGAACCTTTTTGGACTCTACGTCAGCCTCCCAGGACTTTAACCAGAGAGTCTGACGCGCTGCCACTGCCAAGGCAGAAATGCGCGCTGCCATCGTCCCCGCTTCCATAGCAGCTTCAACTAAATAATCCGTTGCCCTCTGAATCTGTTCCACTAAAGGAATCAATTCAGAGGATGGGCTGACAGCCAACAAACCCTCAGACAATTGTTACGACCAGCAGGGATCAACAGCTTTGTTAACCCAAGCTGATGCTAAAGCAGGCCTCAAAGAAGCACCCGCTGACACAAAAATGGACTTAAGAACGGTTTCAACCTTCCGGTATGTACCATCCTTAAGAGTGGCCTGGTTAGGCAGAGGGATAGTAGTTACCTTTGCCAACCTCGCCACAGCTGCATCCACCTGAGGAAGCGTCTCCCATTTAGCGAGAACCTCAGGGGGAAATGGATAACACGACTGCAGTCGCTTAGTCACCTGAAACTTCCTGTCTGGAGAAGACCAAGATTTCAACAGCAACTGCTCCAAGTGGGGAGAGGCCGGAAAAACCACCTCCCTCTTTTTGCGTCTTTCAAAAAGAGAGGATGCAGAAGCTTCAGGCACTTGGTCCTCAGGATTATCAAGTACCTGACGCACGCCTGAATTAACTCTTCCACACTCTGACGATCTACTGGGACCTCCACCAGAGAAGCAGCATCTATGTCAGAGCCCAGCGGTAACTCACCCTCTTCCTGGGAACCACAATCTGAATCAGATCCATGTCCCAGAAAAGAGGCGGCTACCCGCCTCCGTTTACTTGAGGAAGGCGGAGTGACCGACTGCATCATCCTCTCCAAGGAGGAAGAGACCGCTACAGACCCTATACTGAGGATGCAAGACCCTGCACCCAGTCTGTTTCTCCAGACTGCACTGGAGCAACAACAGGTAAAGCCGGAACTTAGGAAGCAGAATCAGAAGATTGAGCAGCCTGAGACTGTACCTTCTGAGCAAGCAGTTCCACTGTATTAAATAGAGACCGAGCCCATGCAGGCTCCTCCGTGTTTGAACAGACAGCAACTGTTTCACCAGGAGTAGTCTCCGTGGGCCGACAGGACACACACAGAGCCGGTGTTCCTGACTGCCCAGACGGTAACTTAACATGACAAACGGCACAGGTGAAACTTAACATAGAAGCCCCATCCCTGCCACGTGTAGATTTTTCCCTCTCAGACATGTTCAAAGATGGGACAAAACAGTACAGTAAAATACACACAATACAGATAACAAGCAGCACACAAACTACAAGAGAAAGTCAGCCTGCGATACAGCCAAAAGCTCCTTAGTGTGTAAAAATACAAAAGGCTAAACACACCACCCCCAACCCTTTACCTTACAGTATACAAGATAGAAAAGGGGAGAAGCAGGAGCTTTAGAAATGGCTGCCTATTCAGGTGTCCACAAACGAGGAGTGAAAGACTACCACGGGGGAAGTGCCGAGGAGTAAAACACACCCCCCCCCCTCAGGGCCCAGCTCTGAACTGGCTAACATTTAAGACAGACAGAAAACTCCACCAATCCACAGCCTAGCAGGGCTCACTGAGACCCTTGCCTGACCCTGTTCCCTGAGCTAAAAATAGAACTCTTATCTCTGCCCAATTAAACAGACTGCTTTTAGGAAAAAACAGCCAGCTCAGGGAACCCACTGCGATTTCTAATGTCTCTCTCACAGCACTATGCTGAGAGAGTTTCACTTACCTGCTGCCAACCCTCCAGACGCAGTGTGTGCAGACAGCATGCTCTCTGTACTTGGAGGACAGACCACAGCCACCAACAACTGTGTATGGCTCCAATGGAGGGTTAAATAATCGGGAAAGGGAGCAGGCAGACAAGGAGGACCTACACGGCACCTCCACTCCCCCCCCCCCCCCCGCAGCCGTGCTGTGCGCTCCACAGATCTCTCCCATTGCTGCTTCACACTCTCCCAACCGGCCGCAGCCGCGGGAGAGCAGAATGAATGAACTTTGCAGCGGATGGTCTGAGTGACAGCCGGCTGTCAAAACTCGGAGACACAGTCTCCGCTATCATTAAAATAAGAAAATAAGAAAAAAGTAAAACTGGCTGCTAAGCAGCCCCGTGCACAGCCTGCTTCGCCATGCACTTGAACTAGACTGGCCTCTAACAGGAGGTGGGGTATAGAGGGGGTGGAGCCAGAGTTTTAGTTAACTAAAAGTTAAAGTACCAGCATTCGCCTGCCCTACTCTATACCCCAAGGTCCCAGTGTCCCCCAAGGGATGTGAGAGAAAGACAAACTTTTGAAAATAACAACCCCCAACCCTTTACCTTACAGGACTCAGCACAGAAAAGGGGAGAAGCTAGAGATATAAAATGGCTCTCTATTCTGGTGTCTGCACACAAAGGAGTTAGAAACCACCACAGAGGAAGTGCAATAGAGGAAACACCACCCCCCCCAGGGCCCAGTACTGGATTGGCAAGCGTACACAGGACAACCCTCTCAAACAATCCAGTGCCTAGCAGGGCTCACCATCTTAGTGACCCTAGCCTGACCCAGTCCCCTAAGCTAAAAATAGATTTTTTTTCTAATAAATGCTCCTAGTAAAAAGCAGCCTGACTCAGGGGACAAACTGTGATTTTCATACACACATATATACATACACACATCATCAACATTTATTTATATAGCGCCAACATATATACATACACACATACATATATACAAACGCAAATATACACACACACACACAAATATATAGACACACGCACATATCTATTTATATAGCGCCAATTCCGCAGCGCTGTACAGAGAACTCACTCACATCAGTCCCTGCCCCAATAGAGCTTACAGTCTAAATTCATAAACACACAGACTAGGGTCAATTTGATAGCAGCCAATTAACCTACTAGTATGTTTTTGGAGTGTGCGAGGAAACCGGAGCGCCCGAAGGAAACCCACGCAAACACAGGGAGAAGATACAAACTCCACACAGACAAGGTCAAGGTTGGGAATCGAACTCATGACCCCAGTGCTGTGAGGCAGAAGTGCTAACCACTAAGCCACCGTGCTGCCCACAGATGTGTGTAACTGACTGATGTATGTATGTACATTATATATATATATATATATATATATATATATATATATATACACACATACACACAAACACATACATATATATATATATGCACACATACATACATATATATATATATGCACACATACATATATATATATATATATATATATATATATGCACATACATATATATACACATATATACATACACTTATAAAAGATATTATGATCAAACAGTGAGGATGCATAGATATATTTAGTTTTACACAGCGCTACCAAAATTCTATCTAAATACTAAAAAGTACCTGTTGACAGAGAGTCACATCCATGATCAAAAAGCTCTCCAAGGGGTGTGCTGCTATTAGTTCTCCTTGCTTGCTTCCCATCAATGGCATCCAAGGACTGGTAAATAAACAAACCGACAGCACAACAAAGATATGTCCAAGTTGGAGCCTTGAGAAAAAAAAAAAAAAAAAAGAAGTATATAGGTTTACACACATCAGGCAAAACTCAACTAACAGCTCACAAGCTAGAGACTGCCCTCAGAGGTTCCAGACACACTGGGAATTTCAACAACCCCTGAGGATTATTTAATGGGATCTAGATGGCATTATGTTATGACAAAATTATTATACTATGTGAAAAATGTATTAAGTTCAAAATTCAAGGTACACTTTCTTGTGCGACATTAAATCGCATCTACTTTATATAGATACTACATACTTACCAACTTTCTGTTGGTGAAATCCGGGAGCCTGCAGAGGAGGTGGGCGTAACAGGGGGGCGGGGTCCCAAGTGGCGTCATTTTGGACCTGCCCCCATGACGTGATGACGCAAAATGCGTCATTTGACAGCGGGGGGCGGGGCCAAACGCCGCGATTCACCGGGAATCGCGGCGTTTGGGACTTAATTCTGCCCACTTCACTAGGAAGTGGGCAGAATTATCCAGATGCGGGGGATTGCCACACTCGCCCGGGAGACTCTCGCAAAATGCGGGAGTCTCCCGGATATTTCGGGAGAGTTGGCAAGTCTGAGATACTACAAATAAGAAATCAGAATGGCTTCAAATACTATTATAAAGCATACAATTTTCAGACCAATCATATGCAAAACAACCTACAGACATCAATCCACATTTGAAAGTAAAAAAATGTTATGCACCAGAAGTAATTTGGTAAATGTACTGGCATGGAGCTCCAGATATAGATTATCTTTTTCAAAAATTGCCATCTTTTTGTAGTCTCCTACATTATGAAATCTCCATTTGTTAGTACAAGCTTGCAAATTTAGTAGACAGCATTATTCTCATTGAGGTACATGTCTGAAAAATAGTGCCAAAAAAAAGAAGGCATTCCGATAACAATCAGATGTTTGCTTTAATTTTCTAAACTTGCACTAGAAAATGACATTTACATTCAGATTTAATGCAATGAACGATCTCATGATTAATGTTGCCCCAGTTGTCATAATACAGGGTGATTCAAAAGTCGCAGTACACCCTTTTATTTCAAAAACTCTACAGGAAATTGGGAAACCTGAATACTCCAGTAAGGTATGGGTGACGTGGTCTATCTTTTACGGTATGTACCAAACATGGGCGCCATCTTGAAATTAGGCCCAATTCCTGTAGAGTTTTTGAAATAAAAGGGTGTACTGCGACTTTTGAATCACCCTGTATTTCACCAAAGCTGCAATCTCATGTAGTATCCAAAATTTAATCACCTGTAATGCAGCATGTGGAAAATAAATTTATTTTGATTTATTTTTTAAGTTCAGTTACTGCTAGGCTGGACCCTGGGATGTTGGGATCCTGTTTGAAAAAACTAATATGTACATGAAATATGGAAAGACTAGCAATGAGTGAACACTCTATCCCCCTTTCCCAAACAGCCACAACTTTAAATGAATAGGACACACATTTGAAAATTAGTCCCCCCTACCTGCAACAAGACCCACATTAACTTTCTAGCATATTTATTAAATACACCTATTTTCCCAAAAAACAGCCCAGATATTAAATGAATGGCATTCAAAATTATTAAATAGACCTACTTCCTCCCAACATGCCCTGACATTAAATAGGTTTATTTATTAAATGAGAATACTATTAATTATTATTTAATAAATAGCCATTGTGGCTGGATCACTTATAAATAACTTATGGTATAAATATATTTAAAGGATATAGCGCAGGGCGCTTATTTATAATTGCAAATGTACTTATTTTTTATATTGTGTGTATTTTGGTATAGGAAATGTCTTTATTTCTGAGACCAGCGGAGGAAATTCTTTTTTTTGTTTTAACCTTTCTAGAGGAAACCCCAATTAGGCATACATGGGGAGGGAGTCTGTTTTGCTGATAGCATTTCCTGCTAAATCTTTTGATGTGAAGTGTCAAATGTCTGCTCTGGCCTGAAGGCCCGGCAGGGAGTCGTTGCCTGTATCCTGGTGAAAGTGAAAGGAACTCTCTGATGAATGTGATTTAGGATATCACAGATTACTGCAAATTTTGTAAGAATAAAATGCATTTAAAATCCATGTTTAAAGAACATCTGGGTCATACCATGTCAGTTCAACCTAGGGTGTCCACCACCCATCTCAGAATTCTACGAAATTATTTTAGTTAAGAGAGGATGTCAAAACAACTATTTCAGCCAAATATCTCGACTGTCTGACAATTAGTTGATTAAATATTGATTTTTCAATTTATTAAATAATATACTAATCGCAGCTTCTTTATCCAGTTTTTTTAACGTATCACGGGTGTTTATTAAGGAATCACCACAAAATTTGGACCCTTAAGTTAACTCTTCCTCCTGAATCTAAAAATACAAACCAAATTACTTTATCTGCCTCATGGCAAAAAAACACATTTTTCGAATATAATTAAAAACGCTGGGTTCAATCAACATTAGGGATCCCATTTTTTGGGGGTGCTTAAAAAAGGTATACATTACTACCACACAAGAAATCAGCAGGGTACAATTTGAGTTGAGCACTTCTAACACTAAATTGGCCTGCAATTTTTAAATGTGCCCACCCCACAGTTCAATATGGTTCTATATCTTCAGATTTGTTAGGCTGTTTAGATTAAGAAAGGCTGATTAACAACTACCAGATGTTTTATTTATCTGTTAATGTTGATAAATAATGTTGAGGCTATACCCATCATGGAAATATTCAGAATTATATAAAATTGTGATATGGTTTCACACTATGTTTATGTATAAAATACAAATTATGGCTGCAGGAACCAGAGTTTTCCCTACTGTTTGGAATAAAGTATGAAACCAGTAGGACAAGAATACCTTTGCTGGATCTCCAGAAAAGCCTTTTTCTATATTTCTTTCTGGTATAGAATGATTAATCTATTTAAGTGTTGAGCACTAAGTCACCAATGTATTTCACCTGTACGGAAGCTTTCTATCCTGCTCTCTCTTATTTGTTGTTTTATTAGAACTTATATGGTTTCATTTGGTAGAATATTGAAATAAATGTTTATTTTATGAGCATTAGGCAGGAAACACAGGCAACTGAGTGATCAGATGGCATGGGGATCCCTGTTCTCTGTATTATCTCGTCTGTGTGTGTTATGAGGAGACAAAATAATAAAGTCATCACTGTACTTTACAATACAGCCCCTAATGTCATAAGCAATGGTCAGACCATGTATATGACCAGGATGTGACCTTTAGAATGGCTTGTGAAAGGGAGACAGGATCCAATAAGAGATTCCTGTCCTATGCCCCCTACAACTAGAAGGGGTAATCTGAAAGTATACAGGATCCCTTTATGGTAGAAATACTAATCACTTCTCTAAACGTACAGAGTACCACCCATCCAGTTCAGTAAATGTATTCAAAGATTAAATTAAAAAAAGAAAAAAAAAAAAGAAAAGGAAAATACATATATAATAAAAAAATATAAAAAAAGTATTAAAATATGGTCTAACATCTTCTGAGTGAGAGGTGAGGGGGAGGAAACAAAGGAGACATTAATAAGACTGGCAGTAGGTGGGCGTGGCTTGGACGCCATCGGCAGAGGACGCGTGATTGGCGAGCTCCGGGGAAACGGTGCCCTAAATCAGTTTTATCGGGACTCCCGGGACCTAAACCACCACCTAAAGCCTCCCGCGGTGTACTAGTATGCCAAGGGCACTCCTTAGTCGAGATTGGCGAGGCAATAGCTGGCTGTGAGAGGAGTAAGGCCTGCTGCGCACCAGACTCTGTTATCATATATGGCACCTGGCCGCTGTCTCGCCCTTCCTCCCCAGTGAACAAGAACAAGAACGGCACTAAACTGTGCCAACGTCAGCCGCATCCCAGGAGTGTTACTGGCAGAGCCCGGGGTCCAGTGAGAGCTGCGGAGACCGATTGTTTCATAGGCCTCCCTAGGAGTCGGGGACTGAAACTAGAGTCTGCGGGGGCTGTGTATGTATGTGGAGATGAGGAGGAAGGAGAGGAGTTGTCGTGTGCAGCATCTAACACCCAGGAGGATATCTGTCTGGCAGCACAGGAGACAGTGGAGCAGCTTGCCGGCTGAGGTACTGTGCCCTTGTCACATCACATATGACAGGCACTACCAGGCTGCGATTGTTGTACTGCTCCATGCATTCCTGCCTCTACCTAGCCTCAGTTAATTGTAAGGCCACACTGCCACCTGGTGGCTGCTCAAGAATCAGCTCTTGTCTTTAACAATTCTTTCTGGAGTCTACTCATTAAGTGAAGTGCACTTAATATTGCCTACAGCGTGTCTGTACTGCCTTCTTTGTTACATCTCGCAGCTGGTCTGTGCAGCACCTAGTAGCTCTTTAAGACAAAGTGTTTAGCTCTGAGTAAATCTATCAGCGGCTCCTCCCACAAGCCTTTTGCATCTTTGAATTATGCCTAAATTACCAATGTCCATGGCATGATCAAAGTGGGTCCCTCTACGCATGTCAGCCTAAATATTAGCCTCTGACCCAACCATCTTCAATTTCAACCGTCTAAAGCTAATGCTATCTTACCAACATATCATTTCATTAATTACGCACTTCCGCGTAACAGGTGTCTTGGATAGTTTTACTTCTTATTGCTGTTCCTTTTGACAGACGCCGGAATGGCTCCAAGAAAGATTGCGAATCTCATCATGTCTGCTTTACCGGTTCACTTTTTCAAACCACAGGTTACCACTCCAGACACTGGTACATCTAAGAGGTTAGAGACACCGAAGAGCAAGGCCTCCTCTGCTACTCCAGCTACCCAGTCGGCTGCCCAACATGTGGTCTCTATGGACAACTCGGATTCTGATGGTCCTATCACAATCAAGGCTATGCAGAACATGTTCTCCACGTTTAAATCTGAAATATTATCAGAAATGAGATCACTCATGGAGATACAGTAGGAGGTAAAGTTGGGCAGTCATACTAGCCACATTGAAGATAAAATGGAGCTGACAGCCTTGCATAATGATCTTATAACGGAGCATGAAACCTTGAAAGCAGAAGTGAACACACTTCAGGACAAAATTGCAGATATGGAGGATAGATCCCGACGGAATAACAACAAGATTCAAGGTATTCCAGATTCAACTACCTCAGCTGAACTACTCCCCTATGTAACAGATCTTTTCCACAAACTATTGCCTGGAGCGACTGAACAGGACTTGATATTTGACCGCATATATAGGCTTCCTAGACCAAGATCAGTGTCGGATGACCTACCTAAAGATACACTTATGAGAATCCACTTCTTCCAAACTAAAGAACGTATACGGAGAGCGGCTAGATCAGAGGATAATGTGGATCTCCTTCAGAATCTTCAGATAATTCAAGACTTCTCTATGGCCACGATATCTAAATGGAGTTCCTTTCAAGCAATCACCAAAGCACTAAGAGACCAAGACATCATATACAGATGGGGATTTCCTGTCAAGTTAATCATCAGAAGGAATAACTCTACCCACATTATTTCCTCGGTTGAGGACGGCATAGCGCTATTGAAAACCTGCAGTGTCCCTGTGTTCAGGAGCCTGCCTCCGCTCCCAGGTTAAGCGTGAGACAAGACTGGTCGAAATGAGTATTTTAGCGGGCTTAAATAGTCTTGAACGCTCCCCCATTTGAGTAAATACTCTGGAAACCCTACATCACCATGGTCATCGAGACACTGATTGTACGGCTACTCAGGCAAGTCCTTCAGTTTCCAGGGGGCGACTCACCAGGGGATATCTAGAGTTCTCTGAGCACTCACGTTCAAAAGTATCTTGTGGCTTTCGTTAAGTTAGGTTATATTCTGGTGTGTCTTTTGATCTGGTTATGTTACTTACTATAGGTGCCGGAGGTCGCTGGAAGACACGTGTTTCATCCCCGGACACAAAAGAGACTGATACTTATTTATCCATAGGTTACGTTTAACGGTTAAGGTATTATTTCTGTATTGTGTCAATGTTTTAGTGTTATGTTGTTTTAAGAAATGTGAAATTTGAACTTTTATATCTTTGCAGTTTGGCTATATTCTCTTTGATACGGTTGAATTTTAAATTCGCAGAAATTTATTAGGTTGACATAGATTAGGTGAGCCACAATTGGCTCAACCTGCCCCTAGTTACTTATTTTGCTGGTTTCTCTCTTTTTCTCTTCCCTACCAGCAAATACTCTCACCTAATGTTTTGGGTTATTTCAGTTTTTTCCCCCTTATTTTTTCCCATATTTCCCTCCCCCCATCTTGCCACTTCCAAAACCTATTTCTTGGGTATCGATGTCCCATATGAATCATTCTCTTTGCCCTAGTATACAATGCTACTGGATGCCACTCTCTAAGAAAGGCCACAGGGCACTAGATTACCTACTGTGTAGTATAATAGACATACTTATTATTGTAAATGGTTAAATTTCTTATGGAAAATGTTAGGGGTTTTAATTCTAAAAATAAAAGGAGACTAGCCCTAACTTCATTTCACAAGTTTAATGCCGACATAGTAGCCCTGCAGGAAACACAGGCCGCAGCTCCCCCCACTCTTCGGGATAACCATTATCCGACTTGCTTCATGGCAAAAGGCCCATTAAAACGTCATAGAGTAGCTTTACTATTTAGTAGTGGAGTTACCTATGTGAATAAGACTACCATAGCAGATAAAGCGGGTAGATACTGGATTCTAATTGGTCTATTAGAAAACAAACCAGTGACCTTGGTTTTACTTTACGCTTCAAATTCCCGTCAGATTCCTTTTTTCAGAAGAGTGTTTCTGGAAATAGAGAAATACAAAGAGGGTAATTTGATCATCATGGGGGACTTTAATATTGTGGCAGACCCTAGGCTAGATAGGTCCTCCCCTTCTTAATCTTCTCCTCATAACCCTACTCTTCCCGCTATACCAAGGCCTTCATTAGCCTTTTCTAATCTGTTAGCAGAATTCGACCTGTACGATGTCTGGAGAACCTCGGAACCTGAGTGGCAGGGACTACACGTATTTTTCCTCTGTCCATATTCTCGTATAGACCTCACCTTAACCGATAAGTGGACACTACAGGCCACTAAACAAATTAAAATCCTACCAATGTCTTGGTCTGACCATGCTCCAGTGTTGTGGACTTGGCATAGAGAAAGACCATACGAACCTCCTAGGCCCTGGCGCATGCCAACATATCTATTGACACTTCTGGAAGCTAAATTAGACCTCAAGAACGCTCTCCACCAGTATTGTCAAAATAATTCCCAGGTGGGACACTAATATTTTTAAATTTTGGTGTGCTCTGAAGGTAGTTTTGAGGAGATTGGCGATTCAGACAGGATCCCATTTAAAAAGAGCTTATGCACACTATCAAACTGAGTTAGAATTAAAACTACAAACTCTAGAAATGCCAAAATAAGGAGCGCCCCTGTACTGAACTAAAGAATGAATTGACACAGGTCCGAAGTCAACTCCAGAAATTGTTGATGGCCAAAACACAACAAGCTTTGACTAAACTTTGGCAAAAACTTTATTTTGCAGGGAACAGAGCGGGGAAGCTTTTGGCTAGAAAGTGTAGGGGTCAACGAGCCAAACATAGAATTAAACATCAAGTGGACGAAAGTGTACAAAAAGTATCTAACCCTAAAAGTATAATATATTCGCTAAGTATTATGCTAAACATAGATGGCTTCTTAAGTAGCTTACATATCCCCAAAGTAGACCCGGAGACCGCTGAATCCCTATGTGCCCCCTGGTCCCAATCTGAAATCCAAACAGTTATTAAAAACCTACCAAGAGACAAACCCCCTGGCCCTGATGGCTATACCAACGGTTTTTATGTTATATTCCAGGAAGATCTCCTCCCAATATTAGAACAACTTTTTAACACAGGTACAACACATGGATCATTTCCCTCTGAAATGTTAGAATCTCGAATCGTTGCTATACCCAAGTCGGGGAAGGACCAAACATCATCACTCAGTTATAGGTTACATTGGGGCTACATGGAGGTCCTTCACTGGTTTGGATTCCATAGCGACTTCTTGAGGGCTATTTCGGCCTTATATTCCCACCCATCGACTAGAATGCTTAGCAACGGATTCCTGTCGGATAAATTCATGATTACAAACGGAACCCGACAGGGTTGTCCTTTATCCCTGTTGATATTTGTCCTGGCAATGGAACCCCTTGCCATATCCATTTGATCCTCACATCTGTTTCCTGGCACCATTGTTAAAAATACCTTGCATATGTTTGATTGCTGATGACTTTCTGCTCTTTGTAACTAATCCGGAGACTTTGCTGCCGAGCTTCGTACTATAAGTTATGCTCTAATAAATCAGAAGCTCTTCCAATAAATATTCCCCCTATGAAGGTGCAACTCCTCAAAACAAATTTCTATTACTCATGGAAGATATCGGCACTGCAATATTTGGGTATTCAAATCACTTCTTCATTCGAAAATACGATTAACCTTTATTTTTCAACTTTAACCCTGCACCTTTCAATCTTAAGTAAATTCTGGGTCTGCGGCAAGGTCTCCTGGTTGGGAAGGATTGCGGCCTTCAAGATGGTGCTGCTCCCATAAATTATGTATTTATTCCGTACTATCCCTGTTAGTATCCCCAAACCTTTATTAGATAAATTACATTTGGTTATGATTTTATATGTTTGGAAGCACAAACCTCCACGAATAGCCAGTTCTCGGATGTATTTGCCTAAACAACAAGGAGGTTTAGCTTTACCAGACTTGAACAGATACCACGCCGCTTGTTTACTTTCCCAGCTGTGTGACTGGTCCCTTCCATGCACCAAAAACCATGAGTGAATCTGGAGAAAGCCCTGAACCCGTATTTCCAATTGACTGATTTGATCTGGGTTCCAAAAAATTGGCGCCCTGTAAATGCCCGATTACCAAAGACAACTATGAACTCCCTGGTGGTGTGGGACAAAGTGTTAGAGGCCAATTCTATGACTATAGTCCCAACTAAAAACATCGCTTTAGCTGCAGTGGCTAAGTTAATCCCCAACTTAAATCTCAGCCTATGTGTATCAAATGGTATAGCTTCATTCACAGATTTACTAGACAATCAGAGTCTACTCTCTTTTATGCAAATAAGGGAAATATTTCACCTCCCTTCCCAGGAATTTTATAGTTACTGCAGCTTAGACACTGGTTTCCCTTTTCCAGACTAGGTTTACCCATTAAGACACCACCGCCCTTGCTGTTCACTAAATTAACAAAAGGTGATAATAAAGCCAGCATTACCTTCTGGTATAACTTTTCCCTCCCCTCCATATCAGAAAATAAAACTAAAATACAATTGCAGTGGGAATCTTACCTTTGCCTAGAGTTGGAAAGTGAAGAATGGGACGCCATTTTCAATGTCCAAATGCATAAATCACACAGAAATGATGATAAAATTAATTAACATATTGTATCTTACCCCAACTAAACTTCATAAAATGTTGCCCTCCCAGTCGAAACTTTGCTGGCAGCAATGTAATATACCGGGTGATTTGATGCATATATTCTGGAACTGCCCCCGTATACAGTAATTTTGGGTACAAATCTTCCAGTTAGCCAATAAGGTTACTGGACAAAATCTCTCTCCTATCCCAGAGGTCACGTTACTGCAGCATTACCCCCTCCAGTTTCAACCACATGCCAAATATGTGTTTAGTCACATTCTGATTGCCTCAAGAGCCTCCATTGCTCATGGTTGGAAGTCACCACAGCTACAATTCAGCTTTGAAATGGAGACAGTGGGGATGCCCTATTCCACTGCCCCCTCATTCCCGATAACGAAATGGTTCTGCTGGCATGTGTATGTTACAGAAGGAGGGAGCGCCCCCAGATCGAATAGATTCTAATTTGCTACCTGCATCACCCTCACTTAGCAAAGTTCCCTAACGATCTCATTAGTAGTTCCCTCGTGACAACCTGACTAGGGAAACTCTCACGAATTGTGAAGGAACCAACATGGTTCCCCTCCCTCATGTGCACAATGTGGTTTAGAAGCAGAATTGTTTGTTTAATGTGTTCCCTCCCACTATGTACCCCTCCTACCATTCATTTTTTTTGTCCTTCCCTTACTACCATCCCCTTCTACTTTCTGTACCCCATAATTTTTAAAAAATGTATAATAAAATACCATTCAAGTATTACATTTAAATATCTGCCCCACATCACAGTAGCTTGTTTCGGGGAAACTACACTAGCTAATCCCATTATTATTAGCGACAATAGGTCACTCTTTGGTTAAATCAATTTTACACAGTGCCTTTAGCACTTTTTTACTGTAAAAAGAAATCTCATTTTTTCTTTCCGCTCTTCTGAGGTTGGAACCCTGCATCCAGTACCAACACTCTGCCCGCTACCTGCAGCTCTGGCCAGTGTGATAGGCCAGGGGAAACCATCCACAGCAACCCTGATTTGAACGCAAGAGGACAGGTATACCAGCCAAGGTCCCAGCAAGAAGGTACCCTAGCAGCGATAGTTACCCAGAAGGAAGCAGTCTTAAGTGCAGATGAAGGAGCCTAGTGGTGGCAGCAGCAAAAGCCCCTCCTACTGTGGTTAGAGGGCGCACTTGGGATAAAGAAAAGGGGACGGTAGCAAGGCAAGCTCAGGCGGTCCCCAGCATCACAAAAGACAGGACGGCATAGGAGGTCCATCCTGTCACAGTGACCAAGAAGAAATCAATTTTAAAATTGTTACCAAGTCTCCGTTATATCTTCCCGAGTGTCTCAGACGCAGACATAAAAGTTTAAAGACTACAGTCGTGATACCGAAGTAAAATAAACATAAACCAATGAATAGGTCCTGTAGGTGAGTAATATAATCAACTTAAAACACATTTTACTAAAGTTGCCATGGTAACAGTTATCTAATAAGCCACAATTATTTTTAATACATTAACTGTAGTGTGACCAATCATCACTCAGGAGTGAACTAAAAAAAAAGAAAAGGACAATAACCATATAAAATTGGCTCCATACCTATTAGACCAATTAGGCAATAGAAAATTTCCTGCCATTGTTATAGGGTCCTCGGACATATGTGGGCATTTTATTTTGAAATATATTTTTTTTACCCTCACATTAGATTGCCATATCACATACACTGTTTGCTTCATTAACCTAATTAATTGAACATACTGAATATTTGCACGTGGATGTAAACTGCCAGTGATTTTTGGTACCTGAAAACATTAAGAGTGACACTAAACTGCAGTTCCTTTTCTCTGTGTTATATGCAGGAAAATAAATGTGAAAATACATTGTAAATGGTTGGATGTCAGTTTATTTAAACAAATAATAGTGTTAAAATGTAATTTTTATCTTGACTTAATATAATTATCAAATGTTGTGATTAGTGAGCTTCATAATAAACATGACATGAAATGACTGGAGTTTTTATACTAAAATAAATAGGTCCACCCTGCTCTTTCACTCTTATGCAGCAGGTTGCCATGTTAGGAAAGTGGTGCTTCTCTAACAGGAGTGTGACTGACAGCTTGGCAGGAGCAGGGCAAGTCAAGGAACAGAAGAACCAATAGCTGCAGTCTCAGCTTTGACCTGTATCAAATCTTATTAAAGCACCATGCTAAAGAGGTGGGTGGAGCTTCAGCTATCTAATATTGTGAATAAATTGTACTCTACATTTAACAGAAACCAAATCCAATAAGGTCATACCAAATATTAACTTGCCAGACAGTATATAGCATGGTTAGCTATTCAATCCCAGTCAGATAGAGCAATTCTAAAGCAACAGAGCTGGACTTGGTGACAGAGGTAAAGCACCTGGCCCCAAAAATACTCTTGTTATGCACAAAAGCCACCAGTTCCACAGCAGTGCGTTTTGGACTACATGGTAGCACAGGAGGTTGACCTACCAAGATAATTTTCCTTCTTGATGTCCCCTCTTGCTAGGGAAGTGCAGGAAAAAGGCAGCCATGACACTTTGCACAAGCTAAAGCAATGATAGATATCTTGCCCTTACTTCAATGAAGGGGTAGGGGATCTAAAAGAATTCAGGGCCAACTCTTTTGCTACACCAACTTGGGAGCCGCCAGATGAGCTTTGCTGGGAATATGCTGGACCACCTAGTCATCTGGAGAGATAACTGGAGCAGTTGAGACTTGATGGAGCCATGGGCTTTTCATATACAGATACTGAACTACTGCTTGCTTTCTGTAAATAAAGGGGGCAGGGCTTTTAAGGACATAGGCTTATACCACATTTACTTTATTTATTACATTTTTCCATCATTTTAAAGATAGAAAAGGCACATTAATACCCTGCCACAGGACAGGAGCCCTTCACAGGAAAATGAGACACTGCATTTCAGGAAGTGTCATAAGGAAAAGGGTTGCTATCCGTATAGAATTAGGTATACACTAGTTCAGTGTTGGCTAACCTGTGACACTCCAGGTGTTGTGAAACTACAAGTCCCAGCATGCTTTGCCAATATAAAGCAGCTTATTGCTGGAAAGGCATACTGGGACTTGTAGTTTCACAACACCTGGAGTGTCACAGGTTAGCCAACACTGCCCTAGTTGTATTCTGCATTATTACATGTACTCAATGTATCTATGCAGCCAAGCGCAAGTTATTGTTCTCTTTAGTAATTTCAGATAGTTTGCATATTTATTTGTGACAACTAGTGGCTCTTAAATAAGGCATCAGTGGATCATAAGGGTTTATATATGTGAGAAAACAAGGTATTAATATCACCTCCACCTGTCTGCACCTCGTTTTCCACAAACTGTGGACTGTAAAAACTTTTTCTAGCCCCCTAGTCCCCCATATTTCTCAGTCATATTTAGACTTGTATGTATTCTATTTTGAAAGTAGTTAACATGTCTGACAGCAGGTTTTGCCATCTTGCAGACTAGTTGTTTCAGCCTTGGCAAAAGGGTTCTTGTCCACCAATCCTGTATGAATGTTTGTTTAGATGTGAGTCTGTGTGTGCTAGCATAGGGAAAAGGCCCACAGACAGAGCTCTATGTTTAATTACAAAGGACTGCATTGTGTATTTAAATGTAAATGGGTCTGGATTGTGATCTGGCCTGTTTAAACAAATTCTGCTGTAAAGCCACAGAACAATAGCTGTCCCTAATTAAATCAGGAGTGGCTCATCTGCAATCCCTTTGGCTGTATGTTTACCTGTGAAAAGGTAAAACACAGAAAAGGACGAATCAGGCAGGTCCTGAAATTGCTTATGAGGTCATTTTTGGGCTTAAAAGAAAGCTCCAGACAGCAGCAAATTGGCATTCACTACTGAGTGATAGTTGAAGTCAGGCTGGCGTTTAAATATAGATCCCTGCGCCCAACAGGAAAGGGACAATCAGTCCCTGCAGTACTGCTGTTCCCCATTAATACCTCCCCAGGTTTTGGGGAACTGTGTGTCCGCCGAAAGCGGAGTGACAATGATGCAAGGCCGCTACCTTTGCTGGTAACCTTAAAAGGAGAGAAGGGGAGAAGCTTGGATTGATAGACAGCAGTCCCTGAAAGTGACAAGGATACTGGTGAGGTGTTTTCATCATACCCTGTATGTTGTCTGTGCCAGACTGTAGTGTTATTTGTTGCAAGTTATTAAATAAGTTTATTGGTGTTTGGTGCTACCATTTTGTTAAATAAACTTATTTGTTTTATTTTGGATAAATGCCTGGGTGATTTTGAACCTTGGGTAGGTACCGGGTAGGCCAGCTGTGTGGCGCAGAAGGTTACGTTAAACCTGGTATCCTCACACTATACAACAAGCATCATGTATTGTAGAACGAACACCAAGTTTATGTGAGGATATAATTTGATACCAATCCAAATGTTCCTTCGAATTTGGAATATAAATGGAGGGAAAAAAAAAAAAAAAAAGATACATTTATTACACACATAAATGCTAAAATATATAATAAAAAAAATATGAAATAAAAATAAATGAACAAAAAAGTTGCAACTTACCATAGAAAAAGAAAATGGAAGATTAATGGCACTTCTTAAAACTGACATATTTTATTTTCTTCAAATAATGTGCCCAGACAGTTAAAATCTTAAAATAGGATGAAATTGTTTTGTTTTGCATACTGGCAGTGATATTGAGCATTAAGCCCAATACTGCAGTATGTGTGGCCATAATACGAGTCTGACAGTAGGAAAAAAAAAAATCTAGATCAATATCGATTGGATTATTTACAGTGTTGGAAAATGCAGTTAAAAGGTGACCACAAGTCATATTTCTACAGCCTTAGCAGGCACGAACACATTTCTGAATTGGTCTGGCTGTTACTTCCTGAACGCAAATGGCTGATTATCAAATGTCAACTGCACTGCAGGATCTGACAACTTTAAAACTAGAAATTTAATTTCATGGATGGAAATCTGTATGAGAACTTAAACGTTAAAAAAATCTCTTCCTGTTATGTTTCACATTCTAACTAGTAAAGAGTTTACACCGCAAATATAAGCCATCATTTAAACCAGTAACTTAAATAAAGTAGACATTTTATCAAGGTAAACAGAACATGCAAATCCATCATTACAACTGAAGAAAGTGATATTTTACCTGTTCTGTGGCTGTTGGGCAGTAACATGCTAACACTACTGTAGTAAAGATATTGATTAAAAGTCCTATTATGGTGATAAGATTTGGTGCAATCCATGATGGGACCTGCCCTACCAACCATTCCCAAAACCCTTGCATTAATGGCTCCAGAAGTGATTTTCCACAGCTTTTATAACGATGCTCCTCCAATCTCTTCAACTGGTGTCGCGACAGTGGTGGTGTTTGAAATTCCAGAAGCTTTCTTAAAGCACACGTAGCTTTGGGAACATGCTCACAACTCGAATGAAGTTCTGGGTGGAGTTCCCCACATCTTCTCCTTGATCTTTGCGCAATCATGGAGTTTAGATTTCAAACCGAAGCAAAAGAAAAATCTAGAGACAGAGAGAGAGAGAGAGAGAGAGAGAGCACAATCTTGACATTATTTATTTTTAAAGGCCATATTAATGGGTCATTATGATAAGCAAATACATTTATTGTAAAATGATTTCATTCACATTGCAATGCACTGAAAATACGGAGGATATTAAATGCAATATTTCTTTATCTCCACTGAGAAATAACAATATAGAATTTAATTATATGTATTGTGTCTTAGGATTGCTTCAAATATAATGTATAAGTCTTAAGAAAAATAATGAGTATGTGGCAATGTTCCAGGTAATATGCATAACATTAAATAGTAGATAAGAGAAGCGCTGATAAGAAATAGTTTATTGTAGATAACATTGTAATTGGTAGTGTTCTGAAATTCACTTTGCAAGGCTAAAACAATGACAAATTTATTGCCCCAATTATTTTAGGCATATGATGCCAGGTATTATATCTTTTTGCATGCTAGAAAAAGTTTATAAGAATGTGTAATCTTGATTGTAATAAACAGAACAGTTTCTATATACACAAGAGATGGTGTGGTGTTCTCTAATTGATCAATCGATCAATGCATGCATGAAATAAGAATTCTTTTGATTGTGTATAGTTTGGCTTCCATCTGCAGATAGCATACGTTGGAATTGACACCACTCAGATTCTTAAATCTGCAATCCCACATAGAATACATGCTATTAAAAGAAAAATAAAGTACCCTTTAAGCATGCATCTGTAATTTTTCTTACCTAACCTCCTTTAGCATAACTTTCATATAAATAACAGAAAACAGAGCACAGGAAACAACTCTACTGTATTTGGATCCATCAGAGATTCATAAATTGTGTATGTTTCTGTTATTTATATGAAAGTTATGCTATCCTTATGCAAAATGAATGTAACATTTGAACTAAGATCACAACAGCTTCCTACATAAAAGGGAGCTCATTTCACATCAGCCCTATCCTTGAGAAAGACCTAAATTGAAAGGTTGAAACGCGTTGGGGAAATAGGGCTACTGGACCTGGAATTTATTAGGACCCCACTTATACCAACTCAACAACCAGCAAAGTGGACCCCGGGGATATTGACTACAAGCTGTTATCCACATGTATCTGGTAGGGACCCTCATAATCCTATGGTCCAGCTTTTATGTGCTGTTTTTTTACATGTTATTTTACTTTTTTATGTTATGTAAGTGCAATAAAAACTCTGTAGTTAAACGGTATCACACTAGAACTGTTTCTTTTTTTAATATTTAAAATATTTATCTGAAAGATCCTGACTATCCTAACTTTGGATTGAAGTTAACTTCACAGTCACCATACATAACCTGTTGTTACTGTATCACACTATGTTGTGTTTTTGTATTTTTTATGCTATGTCATCACACATTGGAGGAAAGATCTGAACAAAGTGACCCACACATTTACCTCCAAAATTTAAGTATTCTTTTCATTACCATTTATATATGTTAACAAGATAAGATTAGCCTATATATA
Source organism: Mixophyes fleayi (assembly GCF_038048845.1). NCBI lineage: Eukaryota > Metazoa > Chordata > Amphibia > Anura > Limnodynastidae > Mixophyes > Mixophyes fleayi. The sequence continues at coordinate 236,005,915 of NC_134403.1, forward strand.
TATATCCACCTATGTGACTACAGCCAACAGCGCTGAAACATTCCTATACCTATTTTATTTATTGTATTTAACATTGGGAATATTGTGTGATTCCTATAGGTGTGTTTAGCAGCAGTGGGATATTAGCGCAATCTACCTCTTCCTACATAACACTTTCCTATAAATCTAACTTATTTCAAAATCTCAGCTTGGCAAACAAAAATGGCTGACAGACAGAGTCAGTCTGCTACACAGACACAGCCGCACAGCATGTCACGTGATAGCAGAGATGAAGGAGGAGGGATGTCACAGTGCAGACAGAGCTTAGAGGGGCGTTCCAAAGCCAGCAGCTGAAGCTGCGAGTTGTGTTTTGGTGAAGCTCCAGAGTATGCAGCAGTTCCTGAGAATAAGCCCAGGAAAATGGAGCATCCTTGGGATTCTCTCCAGGCTGTGAGGTCTGCAAAGCCTCCAGCTCCATCATCATAAAGCAGCAGCTTTGATAAAAAAAAAAAATTGGATTTTTATACTTACGTAAAATCCGTTTCTCTTAGTCCATTGGGGAACACCAGGGACATTGGGGTATAGAGTAGGGACAGGGCGAACTGGCACTTTAAAGCTTCTGTTTACTAAGCCCTAGCTCCTCCCCCTCTATACCCCACCTCTTGTAAGCCTCAGTTTATGTTTAACTAAGCCCACAGAAAGCGGAAATCGAGAGAAACAGGAAAAGAGAAAAAAAAAAAACAACAACATTCTCTTAACACCATGTCAAACAGTAGGAGAAATCAGAGCGTTACGGGTGGGTGCCCGGTGTCCCACCAATGGGCTAAGAGAAATAGAGTTTACGCAAGTATAAAAATGCAATTTTCTCTGTCGTCCTTTGGGGGACACCGGGGACATCCCAAAGTTGCCTCAAGTGAGGGAACGCTCAGAAGAAACGGCACAAAGCACCTTTCTTCCAAAACTTGCATCCTTGGATGCAGACACATTAAACTTGTAAAACTTAGTGAATGTGTGTACAGATGACCACGTGGCCACTTTACACAGCTGTTCACTGGAGGCACCATGGTGGACCGCCTAGGAAGCATTTACAGACCTTGTAGGTTGCGCCTGGAGATTATCTGGGACAAGCTCTCCAACCTTACTATAAGCTTGACGGATAACAGTCGTAATCCACCTAGCAATAGTTACCTTAGAAGCTGGCCAGCTTCTATTGTGAGCATGATAGCAAATCAAAAGATCCTCAGTCTTGCTCACCTTCTGAGACCTTTACACATAAATTCGCAAAGCGAGATAACGAATAGTATTATCATTAACCGAAGACATAGAATCAGTAAGGGCCGGAATGTCTTGATTTAGATGAAATCTAGACACGACCTTAAGATGGAAAGAGGGCTCGTTTCGAAGAACTGCCCTGTTATGAAAAACAAGAAGAGGAGACTTGCAAGATAAAGCAGCAAGGTCTGAAACTATGTGTTGGAGAAATGGCCAAAACCGTTTTCCAGGTTAGAAATTTGAATTCGACTGTATTCAAAAGTTCAAAAGGCGGATGATGTAAAGTATTCAACACCCAATTCAAATTCTATGGTGCTACCAGAGAAACATATGGAGGTTGGACATGGAGTACGCTCTGAATGAAAATTTGCACATCAGGTACGACAGCAAGTTTTCTTTGAAAGAAGACAGAAACAGCTGAACCTGACCTTTAAGAGAACTAACTTGCATCCAACCCGTCCTGCAAGAACCCAAGTAAACTGGCTAAGCGAAAAGAAGTAGGATATCCATTCTTTTCACACAAGCCACTATATGTCTTCCAGACTTGATGATAGATTTTTGCAGAAGCTGTTTTCTGAGCCCGAAGCATGGTTTGCACCACACGTTCGAAAACCCCCTTAGCTATACGAATTATGGCTTCAATAGCCACGCTGTTAAAGCCAGACGTTGTAAATTTAGAGGGCAAAGGGGACCTTGAGTTAATAGGTATGGGTGTAGCGGCAACCGCCACGACCGAGCCTCTGCCATGGAGAGCACGTCCGTGTACCAAGCCTTTCGCGGCCAGTTCGGCGCTACTAGAAGAACAGGAACACCCTTTCTCTTTACCTTTATCAACACCCTTGGGACCATGGCTACTGGTGTGAAAAAGTACACTAAGTTGTACCTCCAAGGGACAGACATGGCGTCTACAACGACAGCCATAGGATCTCTTCGCAGGATCAGAAGAGGGGGAACTTTGTGGTTGAAGCGGGATGCAGTCATGTCGAAATCCGGGTAACCCTACAGTTCCACCAACTGACGAAACACCTCCGGACGAAGGGAAAATTCCTGCATGGCCAAGGGACTGTTGGCGGCGCCCTACAGATTGAGGTATGCCACCGCCGTTGCATTGTCTGACAATCTTCACTGGCCTTCCCTGCAGCAAGTGTTGTGAGCTTATAAGAGCATGAAACACTGCTCGCAGTTCCAAGATATTGATTGGAAGCTTGGATTTCTTCGGAGTCCAAAGACCCTGGAACCGAGCGTGAAGACAGATGGCCCACCAACCTCGAAGACTGGCATCCTTTGTGATCAAAGTCCAATTGAAAATTGAGAATTTGCGCCCCCTGGCGAGATTCTGTTTTCGTAACCACCAAAGAAGCGACTGATGCGTCTGCGGCGACAGGCGAAATACCTGGCATGCCAGATTTAAATGGGATTTGTTCCACTGTGACAGAAGTTCCAACTGGAACTGGCGTGCGTGAAACTGAGCAAACTGGATCGCCTCGAAAGTCGATACCATCTTGCTCAGAACTCTAAAGGCGAAATGTACCGAAGGCTGCCTTGCTGCCAACAGAGATTTGATCATTTTCTGCAAGGCTAGAATCTTGTCCTGGGTAAAGAACACCCGTTGATGTCGGGTGTCGAATAAAAGACCCAAAAAGATCATCCGCTGGGATGGGATCAACTTGGACTTCAAGAGGTCCAGAATCCTCAAAAGGGACTGATGACCCTTCCAGATAGGCACATGGAGAAAAGGGCTTTTTCCTCCTGTTGCTTGACTGATAATGGAGTCAAGCTGAGGTCCAAACAAAACACCCCCAAAAACAAAAAAGATATGGTCTTAAGAGCCTTTTTAGACTCCACATCAGCCTCCCAGGACTTTAACCAGAGAGTGCGACAGGCCGAAACTGCAGAGGCAGAAATACGTGCCCCAATAAGTCCCACGTCCATAGCTGCCTCTCCTAAATAATCTGTCGCCCTATGAATTTGCTCCACTAATGGAAGCAGTTCAGAAGGGCTGCCTGCCAACAAACCTTCAGACAGCTATTCTGATCAGCGTTCTACAGCCTTGTTAACCCACACAGATGCCAAAGCAGGCCTCAAAGAGGCACCTGCTGCCACGAAAATGGACTTAAGGACGGCCTCAACCTTATGGTCTGTATCATCCTTAAGAATGGCTGCATTAGGAAGAGAAATAGTAGTTACCTTGGCTAACCTTGCAACAGCAGCATCCACCCGTGGAAGCGTCTCCCATTTAGCAAGAACTTCAGGAGGAAAAGGATAACACAACTGCAGTCGCAGAGATATTTGGAACTTCCTAACTGGGGAAGCCCAATTGGGAAGAAGCCAGGAAAGAGAAAGATTTCTTTTTCCGGCGTGCAAAAAAAGAGAAGCCTCTGCAGCGTTAGGAACCTCTTTCTTAGGAAGATCAAGTGCCTGACGCACAGCCTGTAATAATTCCTCCACACTCTGACGATCAGATTGAACCTCCTCCACCATCGAAGGAACCTCCACAACAGAATCCAATGCCAATTCTCCCTCCTCCTGGGAACAACAGTCAGAATCTGACTAATTTCTCTGAAGGGGTGGCGCCACCCTCTCACGCTTACGTAAGGAAGACGGTGCAGCAGAATGCAACATCCTCTCTAAAGAGGAAGAAACCGAAACTAAACCCTGTACAGAGGATGCAAGTCCCTGTACCCAAGCTGGTTCTACAGACTCAGCCGGGGTAGAAACAGTCAAACCCCTGACTTAGCGAACTAGAACACATGTCATTCACTACAGTGGAAGTGGAATTAGAAGATGGAGCGACCACAGCCTGTGACCACAGCATCTAAGCAAGTTCAGCCAACGTATTGGAGAGAGACCGAGCCCAGGCAGTTTCTGCCGTATCTGAATTAGCAGCTGCTGTTTTACAGGGTATGCTCTCTGAAGGCCGACAGGCTGCGCACAGAGCCTGCGTGCCTGACTGACCAGATGGTAACTTAACGCGACAGACAGCACAGGTGAAACTCAACATAGAAGTAACACCAGGATTTTCCCCTGACATGTTAACAGATGGGACAAAACACACACAAAATAGTAATAAACAGTGAACAAAACACAATATAGATGACAAGCAGCACACAAATCTGAACAGAATGTGAGCCTGCAATACAGCCAAATAGCCCCACAGAGTAAAATACAGACTTTTAAAAACAACAACCCCCAACCCTTTACTTTACAGGACTCAGGACAGAAAAGGAGAGAGCTGGAGCTATACAATGGCTGTCAATTCTGGTGTCTGCACACAAAGAGTGAAAGACCACCATGGAGGAAGTGCAATAGAGGAAACACCACTCCCCCACGGCCCAAAACTGGATTGGCAAGTGTCCAACAGGACAACCCCCTCAACCAATCCAGTGCCTAGCAGGGCTCACAATCTTAGTGACCATAGCCTGACCCATTCCCCTAAGCTAAAAATAGCTTCTTCATTACCCCAACCTGGCCACAGGCCATTCACATGGAGGTTGAACGAGCTCCTGATACAGGAGAACTATAGTAAATCCCAAATCGAGACAGCACTAGATGACTATATACTACTTAACGACCCCCGACATTTCAAAAATCTCACTATGGGAGGCTCATAAATGTGTTATTCGAGGAAAGATGATCCAGCTAGGCACATTCATGAAAAAACAAAAGATAGCATACCGAGACCTACTCCTGGATAAAATTAAATCCCTTGAAATGAGACACAGTTTCTAGAGAGTCAGAAACCCTCGCTGAGCTAGCGGAAGTGAGAAAGACCCTCAATAGGTTGATGTTGGGTAGGATACAGCTGGACTATCTTAAATGCCGAAATAAGTTTTATCAGTGGGGTGACAAGCCGGGAAAACTTTTGGCCCGAGCCCTTCGAACTCAGAGAGCCCAGCTGTATATACCACACATTAAATCAGAAACCGGGAAGCTATGCGTTACCTCCTCTGACATAGCTAAGACGTTTCACGCCTATTATTCTACTCGTTATAATCTCAATAGTAAGATATCGCCGGCAGAGCGCTCTGTTAAACAAGAACGCATAGCTAATTACCTAGAGAGGGTTCAGTTTCCCACGCTAGATATAGATACCATACAAATGTTGGAGGCGCCTTTTACATCAGAGGAACTAGAGGAAGCAATCAAAATGACACTCTCAGGGAAAAGTCCTGGTCCAGACGGTTTCACAATATCTTACTACAAAACCTTTAAAACCAAACTGATACCAATCATGCTTCAGGCCTTCAATGCGATCTCCGCCCAATCCCACTTTTCACATCACTCTCTGTCAGCCCACATTACAGTATTGCCTAAAGAGGGGAAAGATCCAGCGCTTTGTCCAAGCTATAGACCTATATCTCTGCTTAATGTGGACATTAAATTATACGCTAAACTTATAGCAAACAGAATGAAGTCACTTCTACCTAAAATTATTCATTCAGATCAGGTAGGATTTGTCCCAGGGCGTGAGGCAAGTGACAATACCACTAAAATAATTGATTTGATCCAGCATGTCACTTCTACCAATACCTCAACTGTTTTACTATCCACAGATGCGGAAAAGGCATTTGATAGAGTCCACTGGGATTTTATGCAGGGGACACTTAGCCATTTGGGGTTGGGGTTGGTGGGACTGGCAAGAATTCAAACTTTATACACACACCCGACGGCCAGAGTTAGGGTTAATGGAGATCTATCAGAACCCGTTAATATAGCCAATGGAACAAGGCAAGGCTGCCCCCTCTCTCCCTTGATTTTCATCTTATGTATGGAGCCACTCGCACGGTCAATTAGAGCAAACCCGGATATCTTCGGAGTACGGATTGGAGAGAGAGAATTTAAATTAGCACTCTTCGCACTGATCTTCTTGCTATCCTCACGAACCCAATTGTCTCTATTCCGAATCTAGTATCGGAATTCCGGGTTTTTGGAGAGTTAAAATTAATTTCTCAAAATCAGTAGCCCTCAATATTTCTACTCCACCTAACGTAATTGAAGGCTTGAAGTTGGCTTTCCCCTTTGCTTGGCACCCCACACATATTAAGTATTTGGGGGTGATCATAAACAAAGACAACTCAAAGATTTACACGGATAACTTCCTACCCATTACCGCAACTATACGTTCCAACTTAAGGGACTGGCTTCAGAAGGACTTTTCCCTGACAGGTAGAGTTAACATTGTGAAAATGAACCTACTCCCGAGAGTTCTATATCTCCTTCACACACTCCCAATCCATGTCCCAACCTCATGGTTCAATGAGCTACATAAGGCTATTAGACATTTCGTCTGGAGGGGCAAGAAACCTTGTTTCAAGCATGACATACTATATAAGCGCAAATATGACGGTGGTCCTCAGCTGCCACATTTTTCAACATATTATGATGCTGTTATGCTGAACAGAGTTCTTGACTGGACAAGAGGAGGAGGAGACAGGCAATGGGTTTGGATTGAAGATTATGTATTAGATGCAGCTATTGATCTTGTCCCATGGCAGTCTTCTCTTCCCACGATTAAACACCCGACTATCTCCCCCACCCTGGCTAGATGGTCAAAGCTGCGAACTACTCCAAACATTTCCACAAAACACTCTCCCTTGACGGCACTTTCGACAATCCAGACTTCCCCCGGGCCTCTCAAGACAGTCTTTCCAACATTGGATCCAAGCGGGGATAACCCGTGTCGGCCAGCTGGTGGGCAGGTCTGGAGTCATACCATTTGCTGATCTACAGGCCAAATGGGGCCTACCTAATGTGGAAATATGGAGGCATATTCAATTGAGACACTTTGCAGGTTCTAGGGGGAGTCTGTGAGGAGGCAGGTAGGACGTGCACGCAGTTTGAGACCTTATCATCTATATATAAGATTTTGATCGTACATTCATTCAAAGCGCTACCCAAATTCACCAGGGACTGGGAGCGGGAGTTAAACATGGACATATCTGAGTCGGATTGGGGAAACATATTTCAGCGCACTCAAGCCAGCTCAATTAGTATAAGAGTGGTTGAAACACACTACAAAATATTAACTCGGTGGTACCGGTGCCCCAGTCTCTTGGCAAAGATGTTCCCTGGGGTCCCTGATCTCTGCTGGAGGTGTAGAGGAGCTTCGGGCACCCCTTTACATATTTGGTGGGAATGCTCGGCAATCAGACCTTTTTGGGATGGGGTTATTCTCATCTCCAAATCAATTGTGGGAACCGAATTACCAAACTGCCCGAGATTTTGGCTACTCAACGATACTAATATGCCAGTCTCTCCATACAAAAAGTCCTCGGTAAAATTTCTTAATAGCGCTGCTAAGGCTGTAATACCGGTCCACTGGAGATCACCGTTAGTCCCCACTATAAAAGAATCATTTACACGAATAGACTTTTATATGGCAATGGATGAAGTAATTTATTCGGCAGAGGATAGAAATAGAGCATTCTACGTGCTGTGGTCGGAATGGATCGAGTTTAAAGACACAGTGTTGTTTGCTCAGTGGAATGTATGAGGCCCAACTGCCCCCCCCCCTCCCCCATGCCTTCCCTCCCAGCCTTTCCCTTCTATCTCTCTATCCCCTATCCCCCTTATTTTCTTTCTTTTATTATCTTTTATAAGAAGGTTTAAGCAGTTATACACCACTTTGGGTGAATCTGCAATTGTTGTTTTGCAACGGTATGCTTGAAGTACCATATTTATTTGTTAATACTGTTGCATACATATGTATATGCTGTTTCACTTCAATAAAAATAGATTATACAAAAAAAAAATTGCTTCTTTTTTTTTAAAAAAATGATTGCTCCTAGTATGAAGCAGCCTCTTAGGGGACATGCATTTTACTACCCCCCTCTCCCAGCACTGTTGTCACGGGCACTAGGAGTCTTTACCCAGGGATCACCAGATGGTAGGCTTACCAGAGCAATGTAGATGGTAATAGGGTACTCTGGTAGCTGGGTGATCACGGAACATGAAATGATGACCGATGAGATGCTCAGGAAAGTCTATGACTAGCAACACTGGTAATAATGAGGTAATGATACACAAGGAACTGTATGGACAAGGACACGTGAAGGTAGTCAGTGGTCTGCGATAGCAAGTTGTACCACTGCTATAGTGAGGAGGAATGTCCAACAGAGACAAGGAGGTGATGAGAGTCAGCGGTCTGCGGGTAGCAAGTTGTACCGCTGTCTGAGTGAAGGAATGGAATCCAAGTGGAGGTATCCAGGTAGTCAGTGGTCTGCGGTAGCAAGTTGTACCACTGCTATGTGAGAGGATAATGGAACAGGTGATACCGGAAACAGGGATCAGTGGTCTGACATCAGCAAGTTGTACCACTGCATATATATGTGAGGAGGTGCACGGGGGAAGACTGCAACACAGGATATACACAGGCACCTTATACACGATCCACAGTAATATGCACAATATAGGTATATATATATGTAAATGACTGATCAGGTCTGCAATCTAGAAAGTCTCTTGAAGTAGTCCAGCACAATGATAACACAGTCAATGATGGCAATAGACTCAGCGGATAGCAGACTCCAGAGAGAACCAAACACAGTCCAGCAAGATATGCAATACACAGCACAGTCAATGAGAAGTATGCATACCGTGGTTCAGCAGTAGCAGTCAGATGGGATTGCAGCGGTACCTGAGCGGCTGGAGACCGACTGGATAGGAAGTCCCTGGATAGGAGAAGCAGCGGTCTAGCAGGTGCAGCGCACAGGTGAGTAGACCGACAGGGACACGAATCCACAGGAGTCAGCAACACGTGGAACTGGACTCATAGGAAACCCAGGAGAATGGAGATGATCCAGCAGAGGGTAGTAGAAGAGATACAAATCCAATGCTGACAGGAGGGTGGAGGCCAGTGGAACACGTGAAGGCGTGGAGAGTGGATCAGCAGGAGATGGACGATAGCGCTGACCACAGCGGCAGGACTCAGCGGCACACGGAGGTAACCAGTAGCAACCACAGGAACCAACAGCGATGGGAAACAGGAGTGCAGCGCAGGGCAGGAGCTGTAAATCACGAAGTGTAGCAGATGGTAATGAAAAGCGGCAGTCTCGAGGAAGACACAGCAAAGATGAGATGAGAGTGTAGTGCACGGAGGCAGCGGATAGTAATCAGCTGGCAGTCACGATGTTGAACACAGGCGAGTTGCAAGCAGGAGACTGTAGTGCACAGAGGCAGCGGATAGTAGTCAGCTGGCAGTCACGATGTTGAACACAGGCGAGTTGCAAGCAGGAGACTGTAGTGCACGGAGGCAGCGGATAGAAATCAGCAAACAGACTTGATGAGAAGCAGGTGAGTGAGGTAAAAGCTGGAGTGCACGGAGGCAGCGGATAGCAATGAGTAAACAGTCACTTAGATATAAAATAACGTTGAAGTGGTGTAGAAGACTGTAGTGCACGGAGGCAGCGGATAGGAATCAGCAAACAGTCATGATGATACAGTTGATGGTAGAAGTGGTATGAAACCACAGTAGTAGAAGTGGTTTGGAAACCACAGGAATCAGCAGCACTGAATACACAAGTAATACAGGAACACCTTCAGAGACTCATGAGGAATGAGACTCCAAGATCAGGCAACGTGGTGGTGACCACAGGTGCTTAATATAGGGAGGTTGCCTGATCTGCCAATTAAGTTAAAGGGGTATACACTGAAGTATAGAAAAGGGCTGCGCATGCGCAGACCCTCAGGATGGTGGACGGCCACGGTTCCTAAATGTCCGGGAAGAGGCACTCACGGTCCGGTGAGTGACAGTACCCCCCCTTTTAAAGGTGGGCACAGAACGCCTGGAACCGGGCTTGTCCGGATTTTTGGAGTAAAACTTCTTCAAAAGGGCAGGAGCATTAAGATCTTCAGCTTTGATCCAAGAGCGCTCCTCAGGACCAAAGCCCTTCCAATGAACGAGGAAGTGGAGGACTCCTCGCGAAATTTTTGCATCCAGTACCTCGGTAATCTCAAAATCCTCCTCCTGATGGACTTGAACTGGCTGCGGAGCTGAGGGAGGAGTTGAAAAACGGTTGATAATAAGAGGTTTGAGCAAAGATACATGGAAGGCATTAGAAATCCGAAGACTCTTAGGAAGAAGGAGTTTCACACATACTGGATTGATAACTTGAATGATCCTATATGGACCAATAAAACGAGGGGCGAATTTCATGGATGGAACCTTCAAACGAATATTTTTTGTGGATAACCAGACACGATCTCCAATTTTTAGTGGTGGAATAGCCCGCCTCTTCTTATCAGCGAAAGATTTATATTTGACAGATGTCTTCTTTAAACAGGTTCTAACCTGAGACCAGATATTTTTAAAGGTCTGACAAACAGTCTCCACCGCAGGAACTTGGGTGGGCGGGAGGGCAGGAAATTCCGGAAAAGACGGATGGTGACCGTAGACCACAAAGAATGGAGTTTTGGATGATGACTCATGGTACATGTTGTTATGGGCGAACTCAGCCCAAGGGAGTAACTCTACCCAGTTGTCTTGATTGGCTGATGAAAATATCCTTATAAAAGTCTCAAGATCTTGATTGACACGTTCGGTTTGTCCATTGGATTGTGGATGGTAAGAAGATGAGAGTGCTAATCGTATGCCCAAGGTTTTACAAAGGGCTCGCCAGAATCTGGACACGAATTGTACTCCTCTATCAGACACAATCTCAGATGGACATCCATGGATACGGAAGATCTCTTTAATGAAATGTTCAGCCAGGATAGACGAGGAAGGCAAACCAGACAGAGGGATGAAATGAGCCATCTTCGAAAATCTGTCCACTACCACCCAAATAGTGTTATGGTTCTTACTAGGTGGTAAGTCAGTAACGAAATCCATACTAATATGGGTCCATGGTTTGGACGGAATGGGTAGTGGTCGCAGCAACCCTGCTGGGGTTCTGCGGGAGGATTTGAATTGCGAACATAATTCACAGGAAGCAATGAACTCTTTGACGTCTCACCTCATTGAAGGCCACCAGTAACTTCGAGAGAGGATCTCAAAAGTCTTGTGTTCACCGGCGTGTCCAGAAAAACGAGAGGCATGGAACCACGAAAGGATTTTCCTCCTTAGAGTAGAAGGCACGAGGGTCTTCCCAAATGGTAGCGTTTTGGTGGATGAAGCAGCCAGTGAGATACATTTGGGGTCTAGAATGGTATGGTTGGAAACCTCTTCTATATCAGAGGACGTAGCAAAGGCTCTAGATAAGGCATCAGCTTTTTTGTTCTTGGCAGCTGGTTTGAAGGTAATTATTAATTCAAAACGGGAAAAGAAAAGAGACCATCTTGCTTGACGAGGGTTCAAGCATTGGGCAGACTGGAGATATGACAAGTTCTTATGATCCGTGAAGATCGTCACCGGATGGCGAGCTCCCTCCAACAAGTATCTCCATTCCTCTAATGCGGCTTTGATAGCCAGTAATTCCTTGTCTCCGATGGTATAATTCTTCTCTGCGGGTAGGAGACCCCGAGAATAGAAGGCACAAGGGTGGAATTTTTGCTGTTCCGAGCGTTGGGAGAGAATAGCTCCTAAGCCCACATTAGAGGCATCTACTTCTAGGAAAAAAGGGAGTGTCACATCAGGCTGACGAAGGATTGGAGCCGAAGAGAAGGACTCTTTTAATGTTTGAAAGGCTTGAATAGCCTCAGTAGACCATTGCTTAGGATTAGCCCCTTTACGAGTCAGGGCCACAATAGGAGATGCAATGGAAGAAAAATCTTGAATGAAGCGTCTATAGTAATTGGCAAAACCTAAAAAACGCTGGATGGCACGAAGAGTAGTTGGCTGGGGCCAATGTAGTACAGCATTTACTTTGTCAGGATCCATCTTCAGACCAACTCCGGAAACAATATACCCCAAGAATGGAATCTGGGGTAATTCGAATGAACATTTTTCTAATTTACAGAACAATGAATTTTTCCGTAGCCTGGAGAGGACTTCTGCCACATGTTGGTGGTGAGAAGGCAGGTCCTGTGAAAAAATCAATATGTCGTCCAGGTAGACGACGACACATACATATAATAAGTCCCGAAAAATCTCATTAATGAAGCCCTGAAAAACAGCGGGGGCATTACATAGCCCGAAAGGCATTACCAGATATTCGTAATGCCCGTCTCTGGTGTTAAACGCCGTCTTCCATTCGTCACCGGAACGGATTCTGATTAAATTGTAAGCACCACGAAGATCCAACTTAGTAAAAATACGGGCTCCCTTGATGCGGTCAAATAGCTCAGTGATCAACGGAATGGGATACCGGTTCTTGATAGTAATGGCATTGAGTCCACGAAAATCTATACAAGGGCGTAATGATCCATCCTTCTTTTTGACAAAGAAGAACCCAGCTCCAGCGGGCGAGGTGGAAGGTCGAATGAACCCACGCTGGAGGTTCTCCCGTATATATTCAGATGTAGCTTGAGTTTCAGGTAACGAGAGTGGATAGACCCGGCCTCTGGGAGGAGTCTTGCCAGGAAGAAGATCAATCGGACAATCCCAAGAACGATGAGGAGGAAGACGTTCAGACTGAGCTTTATCAAAAACATCGATAAATGAAGCATATTGAGGAGGGAGTCCCGGTGAAATAGCTGAAATGGAAGCTTGCTGTACCTTGAGAGGAATGACTTGGGAAAGGCAATGATGGTGACATTCAGACCCCCAAGACATAACTTGAGGAGTGCGCCAGTCAATCTGGGGAGAGTGACACTGAAGCCATGGAAGGCCTAAGACAATCGGACTTGTCGTAACAGGAAGAATTAAAAACGATATCTCTTCATGATGCAGAGCACCAATCTGAAGGGTTACTGGAGACGTACTCTGGGTGATGAGACCGTTGATGAGACGTGATCCATCGATAGCCGTCACAGTAATGGGAGTTTTTAAGGTAATCATTGGTAGAGACCATTGATTAACTAACGATTTGGAAATAAAATTTCCTGCTGCTCCGGAATCAATCAATGCCTGTGACTCAAAGGTCTTGGTAGCAAAGGAAATAGTCACATCAAAAGCGCAGACTTTAGATTTCGTAGACGATGGAGAGGACTCCAGGGACCCTAACTTCACCTCTCCAGAACTAGTTAGGGCCTGGCATTTCCCGATCTCTTAGGGCAGGAGCTGAGGACATGAGTGGAATCAGCACAATAGATACAGAGTCTATTCTTGACTCTTCGTTTCCTCTCCTCAGAAGATAACTTGGAACGTCCAATCTCCATGGGAATCACAGCGGGTGACACTGGACGAAATTGAGGGTTAGAGCGAAAAGGTGCTTTAGCAGAAGTCGTTTTCTCAGCCTCTCTTTCACGAAATCTCATATCAACACGATGGCATAGAGAGATCAAATCTTCAAGTGACGAAGGAAGCTCTTGGGTAGTCAGTGCATCTTTAATTTTATCGGAAAGCCCCTGCCAGAAGGCGGCAACTAGGGCTTCAGTGTTCCACTGAAGTTCAGAGGCTAAGATCCTAAATAGAATGACGTACTGGCCTACAGTATGAGATCCTTGTCGCAGACGGAGGATGCTGGAAGCAGCGGAGGTCACACGACCTGGTTCATCGAACACACTTCGGAATGTAGAAATGAATTTGGCACTATCTTGTAATATTGGATCGTTCCTCTCCCACAGAGGGGAGGCCCAAGCCAGGGCTTGTCCTGAAAACAAAGAGATAAGATAGGCCACTCTGGAACGATGGGTAGAAAAATTTTGAGGTTGGAGCTCAAAATGGACTGAACATTGGTTAAGGAAACCCCTACAAGTTTTGGGGTCTCCATCGTACTTTGACGGAGTAGGCAGGTGAAGCGTGGAAGCTATAGACACCTGGGATGGCAATGGGGAAACGGAGGAAAGCACAGGAGCTTCAGTAGTAGCTGTCACAGTCTGTCCAGATGTTCCTTGGGAGGTTAATGACTGATAACACTGAAGTAACAGCTGTTGGCGGGCATCCTGTTGCTCCACACGGCTAACCAGATGTTGCAGCATCTCTTTGGCGGTAGGTTCCACATCTGGGTCTGTCATGGCCTGATCTTACTGTCACGGGCACTAGGAGTCTTTACCCAGGGATCACCAGATGGTAGGCTTACCAGAGCAATGTAGATGGTAATAGGGTACTCTGGTAGCTGGGTGATCACGGAACATGAAATGATGACCGATGAGATGCTCAGGAAAGTCTATGACTAGCAACACTGGTAATAATGAGGTAATGATACACAAGGAACTGTATGGACAAGGACACGTGAAGGTAGTCAGTGGTCTGCGATAGCAAGTTGTACCACTGCTATAGTGAGGAGGAATGTCCAACAGAGACAAGGAGGTGATGAGAGTCAGCGGTCTGCGGGTAGCAAGTTGTACCGCTGTCTGAGTGAAGGAATGGAATCCAAGTGGAGGTATCCAGGTAGTCAGTGGTCTGCGGTAGCAAGTTGTACCACTGCTATGTGAGAGGATAATGGAACAGGTGATACCGGAAACAGGGATCAGTGGTCTGACATCAGCAAGTTGTACCACTGCATATATATGTGAGGAGGTGCACGGGGGAAGACTGCAACACAGGATATACACAGGCACCTTATACACGATCCACAGTAATATGCACAATATAGGTATATATATATGTAAATGACTGATCAGGTCTGCAATCTAGAAAGTCTCTTGAAGTAGTCCAGCACAATGATAACACAGTCAATGATGGCAATAGACTCAGCGGATAGCAGACTCCAGAGAGAACCAAACACAGTCCAGCAAGATATGCAATACACAGCACAGTCAATGAGAAGTATGCATACCGTGGTTCAGCAGTAGCAGTCAGATGGGATTGCAGCGGTACCTGAGCGGCTGGAGACCGACTGGATAGGAAGTCCCTGGATAGGAGAAGCAGCGGTCTAGCAGGTGCAGCGCACAGGTGAGTAGACCGACAGGGACACGAATCCACAGGAGTCAGCAACACGTGGAACTGGACTCATAGGAAACCCAGGAGAATGGAGATGATCCAGCAGAGGGTAGTAGAAGAGATACAAATCCAATGCTGACAGGAGGGTGGAGGCCAGTGGAACACGTGAAGGCGTGGAGAGTGGATCAGCAGGAGATGGACGATAGCGCTGACCACAGCGGCAGGACTCAGCGGCACACGGAGGTAACCAGTAGCAACCACAGGAACCAACAGCGATGGGAAACAGGAGTGCAGCGCAGGGCAGGAGCTGTAAATCACGAAGTGTAGCAGATGGTAATGAAAAGCGGCAGTCTCGAGGAAGACA
This sequence comes from Mixophyes fleayi, assembly GCF_038048845.1. Taxonomy (NCBI): domain Eukaryota; kingdom Metazoa; phylum Chordata; class Amphibia; order Anura; family Limnodynastidae; genus Mixophyes; species Mixophyes fleayi. The sequence continues at coordinate 236,021,391 of NC_134403.1, forward strand.
CAGCAAAGATGAGATGAGAGTGTAGTGCACGGAGGCAGCGGATAGTAATCAGCTGGCAGTCACGATGTTGAACACAGGCGAGTTGCAAGCAGGAGACTGTAGTGCACAGAGGCAGCGGATAGTAGTCAGCTGGCAGTCACGATGTTGAACACAGGCGAGTTGCAAGCAGGAGACTGTAGTGCACGGAGGCAGCGGATAGAAATCAGCAAACAGACTTGATGAGAAGCAGGTGAGTGAGGTAAAAGCTGGAGTGCACGGAGGCAGCGGATAGCAATGAGTAAACAGTCACTTAGATATAAAATAACGTTGAAGTGGTGTAGAAGACTGTAGTGCACGGAGGCAGCGGATAGGAATCAGCAAACAGTCATGATGATACAGTTGATGGTAGAAGTGGTATGAAACCACAGTAGTAGAAGTGGTTTGGAAACCACAGGAATCAGCAGCACTGAATACACAAGTAATACAGGAACACCTTCAGAGACTCATGAGGAATGAGACTCCAAGATCAGGCAACGTGGTGGTGACCACAGGTGCTTAATATAGGGAGGTTGCCTGATCTGCCAATTAAGTTAAAGGGGTATACACTGAAGTATAGAAAAGGGCTGCGCATGCGCAGACCCTCAGGATGGTGGACGGCCACGGTTCCTAAATGTCCGGGAAGAGGCACTCACGGTCCGGTGAGTGACAACTGTGCTGGGAGAGGGTTTCACTTACCTGCTGTTATCCCTCTTCACACAGCGTCTGCAGTCCATTGGCTGTAAGATCAGGATGGACACAGCCTGCGGCGACTGTTCCCGGCTCCTAGGAGGGCATCAAAATGTTGGGAGAGGGGGGGCTGGCAAAAGAGGCACCTCCAGAGTGCTGCGCGCTGCCACTGCAAAGTCCAGCGCATCTGTCAGCCCCGGACAGTAGAGATATCAGCTGGAGACTTTTGATGCATATATAATTTGCAGGACATGGTGGGGGGGGGGGGTGTAATCCGCTGCACCTCACTGATAATGTGGAGCCATCAGCAGTCACATCCTAAGTGCTTTAGATGTCGGCTTTCAGAATTTACTATCCCCCGATCACAAACTTAAAAAAAAAAAATCATATATAAACTAAAAAATAACTGAAGCGGGCTGCTAATCAGCCCAGACGAAGCCCGTTTGCCAGGCACTTAAACTAAACTGAGGCTATCAGGAAATGAGGTATAGAGGGGGAGGAGCTAGGGCTTAGTTAACAGAAGTTAAAGTGCCAGTTTGCCCTGTCCCTACTCTATACCCCAATCTCCCCGGTGTCCCCCAAAAGAAAACAGAGAAATGGAGACCTGAAGCATGAAAATGAAGGCAATGCCCTGGGCTCAGGGTCTAATGTGGATGCTCCTCCAGAGCAATCCAGGAGTGAGCTTGGCCCAGGTAAAAGATACAGTTTGCAGCCAAGCAGTGCAGATGTGATCCTTATTGTCCGAAAAATATTAGGGGTCAGGAAATGGCTGTGTGTGTGCTAAGGAGGCAGACGAAAACCCAGTGACTACCCTAAATGGATGCATTAAGTCTGGGCAGCCAGTCCCTGAGCAGGGGGCTATGGGGAATACCTCTTACAGTTCTTCTAAGCGGGGTAAAAGCGGCCTGGATGAGGGCAGCAGGAAAAAACCAAGGGCAGACGAGCATAAGTGCGGATGATACAGAATCTACAGGACCTGATGATGCTGTGATTACAGCCAATGAGGCGGAAGTGATCCAACTAAAAATTAAAGTTGTCCGCAGAACAGAGAAAGATCCATAAAGGTGATGAGAGCGCTACAAAAGGAACAGAAGAGGTTAGCAAGCCAAAGCTGCAAAACAGTAGTGAAAAGAGAGGTGCTTTCCTTAAGGAGAGGCAGTGGAAAACAGGATATGGTTGTCTCGCAGAAGCTTCTTTCATCAGCACAGTTACTCCCCAAATGTACCAGGGGAGAAGGAACTAAGTATCGAAGAAAGCCAAGAGAACACTCTGCTAAATCTATAGTAGTGATGGAGGATGATAGGGACACAAACACACAGGTGGCGAGTGAGAGAGTCTGGAATTCAAAACTAAATACAATTTAATACTAGTATTATTGTTGCTAAAACATTACTGATAGTCAGCTGTCTGTGAAAGATAACAGTTGCATTGCAAATGTTAATTTGCCTATTAAAAGCAAAGGAAATCTGTTTGTGAATGGTAACAGCAGTGAAAAGTTGCTAATGAGACAGCTGTGACTAATAGCAATATGGGTAATCTGTCTGACACTTAACAGTGACAGAACAAATTCTAATATATCTGCTAAAAGAAAAGATGTATGTGAAAGGTAACAGTGGCAAGGCAAAGGTTAATGTGATTTATACAAGTGTAACTGTAAGCTGTCTTAATGGTAAGTGCCAACGAGTCAGTTGTGAATGGTAGCAGTGTGGGTAAAACTAACAGTGGCAATACAAATGTGAATATGTCTGCTAAAAGAAAGGTATCAATGAAGGATCACAGTGCCTATGCAAAGGTTAATGTGTTTGATAAGAATGAAGGTAAAACATTTGTAAAAGGTAACAGCAGTGACACAAGTGCTAACAAGTCACCTGTGAATACTAAGAATATGGTTAATCTATGTGTGAAAGACAGCAGCAATACAAATGCCAATATGAATGTTAACAATGAGATAAAGCTATATGAAAGAAAACAGCAGCAATATTAATGTGTCTGCAAACAGCCAAACTTGGCAATATGTGGCAATGTTAATGTTTCTGTTGTAAATGCTAACAGTGAAGGCAGGCTATGGAAAGTAACATTCGCAATGTGTCTGCAATCAGCTTGGGTAAGCAGTCAGAGTTTGATAACAGCGACAGGGTGAGTATTTATGGCTGCGATAGATGGGAAAAAGGTAAAAGGCGTTTGCAATAGAAGCAAGACAGTCCGCCAGCCAGATGCAGGGGTTAGCAATGACAAATGAAGGGTTAAAGCAGCAGCTGCAGATACCAGTGTTGATGCAAGTGGCTCACCAATGGTTCATGATAGTAGTATAGCTGGTGGGAGGAGTAGTAAAAAGAATAAGACTGTGGTTGTTATGGTTACAGTCAGTCGTGCAAATAACACTGCACAAGCCAATAATATTGTTGTGACTAATGATATGGGTAAGCAATGATATGAGTAGCAATGTGCAGCTAGGGGAGGCAATCCTTGCAGCAGACATTGCAACCAGGGTTTCTGACATGGGAGCGAAGGTGCAGGATGTAGTCCCAGATGACAAGTAATAATGCAAGTAAGGTGCAAATATCATATGCCAGGGGAGTTAAGGGTGAGCTGATAAAAAACACAGATAAATCAATCAAGGGTTATTGATCAGCCTCCTAATTGGAGGAATGTTGTATAATTGATATGGACTGGTGAAGTTACCCCCCGGCGCCAGGAGCTGTATTGGATATGATCATTATGATATTTCAATATATTTACACTCCTGCCTAGCGCTGGGAGTGTGAATATGTGTATTTAAAAATGTATATAAAATGAATGTATGTGTGTTCATTAAATGAAGGCACTTATCTTATCGTGGTCCAACAGGGGGCCTTCAGAGGCTGCCGGCAGCCAGCCTTCAGAGGCTGCCGGCAGCCAGCCTTCAGAGGCTGCCGGCAGCCAGCCTTCAGAGGCTGCCGGCAGCCAGCCTTCAGAGGCTGCCGGCAGCCAGCCTTCAGAGGCTACCGGCAGCCAGCCTTCAGAGGCTGCCAGAGTGACTTCCACAGCAGCCTCCTGGGAATCCCAGGAGGCTAAGCAGCATGCTAAAGCTCAAAGAGCTTCAGCAAGCACCAAGGCAGTGGCTGCTTCCCTGGGATCTGGTCTCTCTCTCTATGGTACTGTTTTCGGCCGGGGTGGAGAGCCAGATTCCAGAGCGGGATCCCTGGTTGTAGTTTTAGGCGGGAGATTTAAAAGATAAATCTCTCGCCTCAGACAGACTAGCACCAGGGGAGGAGAGTGGGCTGAGCCCACCCTCTCCCTGGCAGCTTGTTGACAGGAGAGGGGTGGGTGCATTCCCATTCCCTCCTGCCACTATCTTCAATGTTAAAACGTGTTAACCCCTCTGTGCTGATTCAGTGCAGACTGCATGAATCAGTCCAGATTGGATAAAGGGACAGAAGGCTAAATTGCCTCCTGCCAAGCTAATCTCCAAAACTGTAAAAGACCTGTTATACACTGAAATGTAATACATACCATCTGTACTTTCTAGATATCACTAGTACCTCAAACTAGTGTAACTTAACTAGTAAACATCACTGTTTAAGGAATCCGCTTTGACGCCTACTTTCCTAATTCATTATCCAGCTGTTCTGAGGTTGGGACCCAGCATTTCAGTACCAACGCTTTGTCCGCTACCTGCAGCTCTGGCAAGTGTAATAGGCCAGGAGGAACCATTCCCAGTAACCCTGATCTGAGGGCAAGAGATCAGGGGTACACTAGCAGCGAGAGTTACCCAGTAGGATGTGGTTCTAGGTGCCACTAAGGAGCCTAGTGGTGGCAGTAGCATAAGCCCCTCCTAGAAAACACTAAGGGAGCCAAGGATATGTGAGGTTTTGAAATGCACACCTAGAGACTCAGGGGCACCCTCAATTTCCAATAAGGTGTCCCCTTAGTAGGTATTGTGTGGTTATAAAACACCCTACACTACAGAAAGCTTTAACAAGTCCTGAGAAAGGGGGATATAGTGCCCAGACCTTCCCCCTCCTGACTTCAATAAATTCAGCGGTACCCTCAATTCCTGATGTTGAAATGTAATCTGACCAAGAAGTGCCAAAATAGGCTCAGCGGCAAAGAGGTTAACTATTAAGAAGTACTTTTTTTTTTTGGACATTATAACATTTTTATGGCTTAAACACAAAAAAGCTCCCACTTATATTCCATAAGTCACAAGAAATGCAGCAACCATTAGTAAAGCAACAAGCTATACTGCATTTGGGGTAAAATCATAACAGGTACCCTTTTACTCCTATTCTTTCCCAAA